>NC_141596.1:63801368-63846368 GCF_047967505.1 Dipteris shenzhenensis
TGCTAGTTTGTGAGGACATGGCCAAGGGTAGTTGAGGCGAGATGTTAGCCTAATGTTTAGGCTAGCAATCATGCATACTCAGTGAGTATTGACCTCAGTTAGAAGCTGTGGAGTCAGTCGAGTACCAATTTTGTAGCGAAGGTGCAGTTGATTATGGCGACACAACCAATCAGTAAATGGAGATTGGTACACTGAGTGCATACCCTTTTGGAAGGTGTTTCTTTAGGTAGTGATATAATTGTAACAGGAAGAGGGCCGAACAAGAGAGGAGTGTGCCGAGTTCTCTTCGTCTCACCTGAGTTCACTAGGATAGGTAGTATTCACTACAACCCGAGGTGGCTTGGTTGTAACCAAGAGATTTTGATTCAATAGAAGTGAATGATCGATTGATTTTCTATTCTATTCAATTTTGTTGTATATACTCTCATTGTCTAGGTGTTTAAGTGTGTTCACGACTCAGTATTCTCCCGTCATCACACGGTTCTCCGACAATAGCTAGCCCCAACCTCTGAGTGTTTTATATTTTGGCAGTTGTTTTGTACCTGAGCACGTTCACCTTACTACAAGACCGAGCATATTCATTGAGTACAACATCGGGTTGGGTTGTAAACCGAGCATTTCTGAGTTAGTCAGGTGAGGGAACCAGAGCATTAATAGAATAATACACACTGTGCCATACTCCGAAGAAAAAACACAAACAATAATAGAGAGACCTCATAGTATTAGATAGAAATATATCTTCCAATCAATTTGGATAACTATCCCACAAAACCTTTCACAATGTCCTCAATTTACACCCCATCAATCTTGCAAGAAATTTGTATCCCCTTCTCCATAGCTTGCTTGCACAACTTTGTGCAAAGCCTACTTGCAAAAGAAAAATCAAAAGCTCTAGCGTCTTAAAGGTTCCTCTGTATTGTTACTTCCTAGCTTCCATGCCTAGAGCGAATTGATACCAGCTGACACAAGTCTGCTTAGCAATGCTAATTTGACCCACCTATTGGTGCTTTTGGATGTGAGATATACATGTACAATATGTATAGTGATTTTTTGTGCCCCAGAAATAGGCCCATAATATTTTTCCCTCCCCAATTGCTAGGACATTTATGTCCATCAATTGAAATGAGGATTGATGTTAGATCATAAACTTCATTTGGTGTCTCTAAGCATTCTTTCTCCACTTTCCCATGTACTTCATCTTGCACAATAGCACTTAGTCGATCAATGCATTTCTTCAAGTGATAGCCATTCACCCTCATTGATAACTTTTCCATCCAAGTCGGCTAGCTAATATGTTCCATTGTAAAACTTCTTAACTACCATAAAAGACCCCTCCCAAACAATTTAACAATTTGTTTCAAAAGTGTTGTCTAGCCGATTGTTGTAACAAAGCATGAGATCACCTTCCTTGAAAGTTGATACCTTTCTCTTCCTCTATTTCATTAGCAATGGCTTTGCTCTTCTCTACCATCTGAGTGTATGCTCATGAGATTGTAAGCAGTCTAGCTGTAGCCCCTATAAATACAAGGCTCTTTGTTGTAGCATGTCCATATTGTTATTAAATTGCACCTTCATAGTAGGGATCTCCACAACTATAACTTGTCAATATTATCATACAATTTTATCTTAAATTGTTCTTTAGAGCAAGGTTACCACCTCATGCACCTTCATGATTTTCCTCCAATATCCTACAAGTTTCCTCTTTCGAAGGAACTCTCTTCAATATAATATCAAATCCTTTCATTAATGGAGAATCACCAATCAAGGTGGTATACCTAGTTGCTCTTTTTATGAAAGCGTACTTTCATGATTTCTCTAAGTTTTTTGACAACTCTCCTATTAATAATAAGTTCTCTTGTCTTTCCAATGTCTCCCTACCACAGATACAAAGTAGAGTTAAACTTGATGACAAAAACACAAGAAACATTGTGTTTCGTCATAGCATGAGCCTTCTCATTCTTTTTGAAGTTTCAAAGTTACTAAGCAATCTCTTTACCTTGTTGTAAGGATTCTTTAATGCCACATTCTTGCTTTGTCGAATGCCCAAAACTAGGCTCACCACAAGTACAGAATCAAACACCACCTTCATTCTTTTGATTACCATTTATAGTACAAAAACCAACCCCTTTTCAAGGGTCACGTATTTAGCCTTATTATATGAATTTTCATTCAAGGACACACACCATTGTCTAACCTTCTTCTCATTGGGATCATACAATACAATACAGCAATGAGACTTGTTATGAGTCTTGTGAAAAGAGCCATAAAAAATCATAACAAAAGCTCCATCTAAGTGCTTGTTCGAGTCCTCATTACTTTCCTCTTGTGATTTCATTTGCCTTACATGGATTGGGCCTTCATGATTGGTAAGTATGTTAGCAAGACTTTCTCTTGTGGAAGCTTTCACCAGGAAGGAAAATTCAAATTCCTACTACTCAATGATCCACTTCATCATTCATTTAGGTAGGCTAACATTGTTTAATAATTGAGGCAAAATATTATAAGTGGTAAGAATAAAAGATTGTTTAGGCAAGTGATGGTGGCAAAATCTACGACATGCAATGACCAAGCTTGACATCGTTTGGTCTGCTTATTCTCATAACTCCTCTCTAGTACATCCTTCAATGACTTGCATAATAAAAAGGTTTCATGTACATGCTGCCATTGCATTGCTATAAAAGTATTGCCCCAAAAGAATTTACTGCCACTGATGGATTCACATAAAAAGGCTTATCCCACCTAGGTATTTGCACCACAGTTGCATTAATTCGCACATTTTTTTTAAATTCCAAAAAAACTCATTTTTTACGATTTAAAACGATACAAGCGTTTTTTCCCATTTTATTCATATGAATAAGCTATTCGTACGAATAACTTGCTATTCGTACGAATAACATACTTTATTCGTACGAATAAATGTAGCATACATGCCAGAGGGTGTATGGTGTTGTGAGGCCGATTGCAGAATTTGGTGCACGGTTGAGGATGTACACAGTAGTGGATGTGGACGAGTCCACGTTTCATTCTCCTTCAACTTCTTGCTATTTTCACAATAAGAACCATGATCAACCAAGGGCCTGCACATCTGGGAACAACGGTAGTCATTCTCACCGAGAGTTCCTTAGAGGACTATTGCAAATTCTATTACAAATCCTTAGGGTGAATTGCGAATCGGAGTCTCGAATCAGAGTCTCTTTTCTTCAACATGTGGCGCAAAGGATTTAGTCAAAGAGACTATTTTTAAAGCTTATCTTTAAAGAGCATTTATACTAAGGAGCCAATCCAACAAGTCACTAAGACAACTTATTCTATATATTGCACAATCATCTCTTTACTAATTGTGGACTTGTTTGTGGAGCTTCATACAAGGAAATTATATCTCAATGGAAGAGCAACACACCATCACTTTCAAAGGTCTAGGACACAAACTTTGTATGTGTTTCAAGGGACAAAGATTGTGCATGGAAGACAAAGGTACTTCAAAGAGAGAAACTTTTAGACATTGTTGAAGGAAAAAGTCAGCATCTTGTTCAACCAATTGATGAAAATGGATATCTAATTTGAGTCGATGATATTTATCACGCATGGATAAAAGCAGAATACAGAGTGGGATGCTTGAGAATTAATCCTATATGCTTCCAAAGGTTCAGTATTGATGGACGCTAAAAGTTTGGGGCACTCCCACGAGGTGTGGGATTATTTAGGAAAAACGTACTCAAGAAGCGCTTCATCTTCGAAATTCTCTTTTTAATTTAGATTATAAGGTTACTAATTCTCTTTATGAGTACATCGAGAAGTTTAAATCTATTTTGGAGGAGATGTTTGCTATAGGTGAGAAAATGAGATCAATATATTGCTATGCTTTTGGAGACTATAAAATCACCACAATTTGATACGATCGTGATGGTATTAACAAACAAGGTGAGGATCCCACTAAGGCCCTATCTTTTGGAGTGTCATTATAATTTAAGTGTAAAGTTGCTCCCCGACTGTCGATATATTGTCCAACGACTCGCGCGGTGGATAGCTCGGCACCTTTTCCAACGACTCGCGCGGTGGATAGCTCGGCATAGGACAAACTAAACCCTCCTAAATTTATACCGAGGCCCAAGCTCAACGTAGAAATAACTACGAGGGAAGATACTCGCCCTTAGCTACCACCAAACGTCGGGTATCTCTACTGGCCAACAATAATATGAAATCGAAACGTCGTGAGATTTACACTTGTAATCCAGACCGTAAAACCATCAGAAAGACAACCGTAATCCAGGCCGTAAAACCATCAGAAAGAGCCTTGCTTGCACCATCGTACATCTCCGCCTGAATACGTCAACCACACAACCGCACTCCAGAACGCAAAGGTCGCGTAAGAAACGAGCTCGTAGAACCACAGCGACCAGTGCCACTTGGGTAAACAATCTGCTTCCGTGAACGTTGGCACTCCACCTCCGTCGTAACGTAGCAGGGACCGGCGCTGCTCTGGCTTGAAACTGGTTGGACACAATATGTATGTCACCGGCACAAGCATGTGTGCGCAAACCGTGAGCAGGAAAACTGATAAGGCCAGCACGAAGAACGTCTCCTTGCAATCGCTCAATCCATAGCTACACAGAGAGATACACAAACTGAAGCTTTAATTGAAGGATGATTACGATCTTTCGCCTTCCCAAGGCCAGTTAGGATAGAAATTGCGATCGACAATGATCAATGCAACGAATATTGCTCGAACATTTACCTGGTGACAACAATTCCCATCCGCGCGCTTACTATAACCAACACAAGCACAATAAACACCAGATGCGCGATCACGTGCTTCAGCTGGTAGATTTGCTTCAAAAAGGCAGGCTGATGTAATTTGGCAGTAGATGCAACACGGCGGTCGATGCTGCTCGTAGGAACGAAATTGAATGTGCTGCTGTAATCCAAAGCGGCTTGTACTACCATCTTGAAGAAGAAAGGGGTCATCCACCAGAAATGCGATTCATCTCGGTTGCGGCTTTGAATTGCCAGAGGGACATCCGACCACAGCACATACCATGCAACCCTCCAAATCACCAACGACAAAGCGAGATGTCCGATCAGAGTTCGGTTTTCGACAGCATCTCCAACTGTTAAATTGAGACGGAATGCTAGAGCGCTCATGAGGATAAACGCAAGAATCACGTTCGCTATCGACAGATAATAGTATCCAGTGTGCCAAAAGTAAAACACTTTCAGCACAAAATGGAGCTTGCTTCCTTTCCCAAGCATGCTCTTCCATGTCGTTGCAAACTGCTGGATTGCTCCTCGCCCCCATCTTTGCCGCTGCTTCACATACCCCTCGAATGTCCATGGCGTCAATCCAATCTGTAGCTTCTCATTCAGATATACAGACCTGTACCCATGATTAAACAGCATGAAAGAAGTCGTGGTGTCCTCGGTAATGGATTGTGGCTGAAATCCACCAATTTCATCCAGATTTTTGCGCCTGAACAGCGCACCCGTGCCAACGCATGATGCACAAGCCAAGCTATCTCTGTGTACCATGACTCTGTCGTAGCCGAACATGCAAGCGTCGTTTAAGGGATCTCCGACCGGCAGATTGTAAAAAGCTTGTGGCACTTGAACGAAAGCCACATCGGGAGAATTGATAATGTGGGGCATTAACCTTCGCAGAAAGGAGGGGTGGAGAATCATATCCGCATCCATCATGACAACGTAATCAGCATCCGAATGCTGTAATCCGTAGTTCAAATTCCCGCACTTGAAGTTATGAGGGACGCCTGGGATCTGCAAAAATCGCCGGATGATTCAACGAGAGAGTCAATGCAATAGAGCGACGAGGATCCATATGGAATTCATCGGGGCTTACCTTTTTTCGTCGCAAGTAAACGACCTGCTCACTCCCGCTCTCAACCTGCAAAACCTAACTGAAAGCTCTGAGCTCGTCATCGCCACCATCATCCAGCACGAGAACCTTGAAGCGGTCTGCAGGATAGTTCAAGGCCAAAGCAGCTCGAATGCTTTCCTTGGGCACTTGAGTTGGTTCCTTGCAGCACGGGAGTAAAATGTGCACAGTTGGGAGATCAGGGCAGCAATTGTCGTCGTTGGGCATCGCAAGATTTGGGCGGATGGACGGCGGCAACAGGTAATCAACAGCAGCGATGAGGGTACTGAAGAAATAAGCACACTCGCAAGCGAGAACGAGGAGGAGCCAAGGCGCAGCCAGAAGAGACCGGAATTCTTTACAGTAAAGACGGATTTTGAAGCCCAAGTAGTTGATGGTGGCAACGAGGGAGGCAACGACGAGGGCGCTACTGACGAAATACAGACAATATTTACGTGGCTGGAAGCGGGATGCGGGCAGGTTGGGCTCCAAGGATAGGTAATTGGAGCTGCAGGGATGGAGTGTTGCGGGGTCATCCTCTTCTTTCGGAGATGGAGCTACGTCCGATGCTTCAAACACGAATTTGTGGGATTGCTGCAAGAGAATCTCCTGATCTTCGTCCTTGCTTGGGGATCCAGGAGGCTGGCGAAGTGGAGCCAATTCCGCCTCACGGGTGGTGTCCCTTCCGACGCTCCAAAGACGAAAGGTTTCCAGCAAGCCGTGTGGTGAAACACTTCTAGACTGCATGATTCTCGGATAGCAAATTGATGAACTCAGAATATGCAGTTTCGTTGCTGCGAATTAAGAGACTCTAATGTGTTGTGGTTCTTCTATTTGGATGAAATACGAAAGATCCTTCGACGCTGAAGAAACGTAACGAATGGATGAAACACGACAGCTACTTCGAAGCTGCAGGAACGAAAGATACTTTCGATGGACGAGTCCTACTAATAATCGAAAGCTCTAAGCAACATATTCAAACTAGGGTAGTAACAATCGCCTGTGGTTCTAGGATCATACTTGATGCACGAAAGCTCTTAGCAAATTCAAGTTAGCGCTGCGTAACTGTCTAGATGATCAGAGTATAGTGTGAAGGCACAATCTGACCTTCCTTTCATAGATTAATATTTGGAAAAGTGTCACCGTTGCTCTTGGTTACTGTGCAATTCATTACGTATGTAGCCTTGTTGACAAAGTTTAACAACTGTGTGATGGTGGTCGACGAAGCTATTCCAACACCACGAGGTGGGCGGCCTCAATTAATTTATCAAGGGCTGTGGGGCGAAACTTTAAGCCCGTTTTCTTCCAAAAATTTTTGACATCTTGAACTAGCTGATTTTTGAGGTCAATGGAAGCATTTTCAGGTGTGAAGGAGAAACTTTAAGCCAGTATTCTTCCAAATTTTTTTGACATTTTGCACGTGGCCGAACTAGATTTGCGACAGGGAGTCTTTCCATCGTGGAGCAAGCAACTACTAACTCGGAATTGAAGGTGAATCTTTCTATTTTATCAATTGTTCAAGAAAAAAAGAGAATGAGTAAAATAGTGGACATGAGATGCGACACACGGTCCATTAGGACTCGATGCTCCCTGCAAGAAATTTTGAATGGACCAGTAATTGAAAATATGTATATTATAATATATAATATATAATTATTATAACCACACATAGTGTGGGCGAGGAGGCGGCACGCTTCTTTTCCCAAAGAGTTATAATTCGAGGGAACACACCCTTCCTTGGGAGCTGAGATAATGTCGAGAATTTGAGTGTCGAGGGTAAGTCTCATGAATGGATAAGAAACTGGCATATTACCTGAATGTCAATAGTCCTAATCGTAGTCGAATATCGAGAGACAATATCTGAAAAACTTGCTAATGTGACCTTGAGAGGATCTGCATGTGTCCTTGAGCAGGATGATTCCAACATTCTCTGGACAGCGCAAAAAGACAACTATCATTAGAGGAAGTCCGAAGTAGAGCATGTAACATTCTCCCTCTCCACTTAGCTAGCATCACGTGCCTCTCCAACCTCGAGAAAATGGGAGTTTGATCACTGAGCTTTTAGGCTTGTGAGAGTAGAGCATAGTCATCGCGAGGCTCTCCAAATCTTCACATGCCAATAAGCCCAAACTTGCAAATCAAGTAGACCATTTCTTCAAATCGAATAGGTTTGAAACATTTATATAGTCTTGTTATTGTGAAAAGCACATATATGCTTATGTCCTATCCTACTATTGCTCCTCCTCGTCCCCATCGCCCTCCTCATCCTCGGCCTTCTCCTCCTCCTTGCCCTCCTCGCCCTCGGTCTCTCTCCATAGGCATGATCCCTCGCCCTCCTCTGCTACAAGCCTCTCCACTTCAGTAGTTCCAGTCTCTAAGTCTAGATCTCCAGATGGGTCGGACGATGTGCCTCCCTAAGAATGAAACAAGTTAGGAAAGATAAGATTGTCGATTGTAAAGACAACAGTGATACTCAGATGACAACAATGAGGATTAAGGTATACTCATATGATGCACCACCACTTTGCACTAATCGATTCGGATTCCTTGATCCTTCTTCTACTTAGACCAAGGGTAGACTCTAATCTTGAACACCTTTCTGAACTCCTCGTCATTTGGAGGCTTACCAATCACAAATTCCTATGGATCCAAATTCAAGGAGTTATGAATGACAAAACATTTGAATGACTGAACATATTAGATATTTAATAGAAGAAAAATATATACTTACCACCCATGCCTCATTTCCTAGTTTGCCACCGCTCCTGAGATGCAAAGGACCTATGACCTCTAGGTGTCTCTTCGTCGCCCTCCGCCGAGTTACGAACACATCTAGATTCTCCTCAAACTCCTTCTTCTCTTTCTTCCAATCTTTCGAATTTGAAACAACCTAGCTTGGGCTTCCCTAATTTAATATCATTCCTTAAGTCGTATCTAGGAGACTTTAGGATCTCTCCCATGCACGTAAACATGGCATTTCGCTCAAACTCATATCCGGGAGGGTTGTAAAATTTTCTCTTTAGGGCATCTATGACGGCATCCTTGGCTCTATTGTCCTGCAAATTCCAAGGTTTGAATATGTCCTTGGAGAAGTGGGTGCTCATCAATCTCCTCATGTAGCTTACAACTGACCTCCCGTCCTTATCCTCTATAACTTCCCTAATGCTGTTCACGAAGTAGCGGAGGTCCTTGGGCCAAACATAGTTTGAAGGATGCACGATGGATGAAGTAGCAGAGCCAAAGTGCAGATGGGAGTAGCGAGGTGTGTCCAGAGCGAGCGCTTAAGGAGCAGGAGTAGGGGAGCAAGTGCTCTCTGGGGTGCTATGGTCTATGAGAGGGGATGACAAGGGACTAGGCTAGAAGTGTGTCTCATGAACAAGGGGAGACCTGGAGTGCTAGGAGTGTACAAACTCGTCTACATCTCCTGTGCCACCATAATAGCCTCGACCCTTACTACTCTTTCTTGACCTATGACAGTGATGCCCAGGTGATGATTCCTCGGAAGGGGCAAGAGGGAATGACTGTTGAGTAGGAAAAGCCATTGATGTTCCCGATCTACCCCCAAGGGGTGTAGGAGAGGAAATAGTGGAGGTCCTCTAGGACAGAAGAGAAAAGAATCTCTTTACCCCCACGTCGCTCATGGCTACGATAAAACTCATCAGGACTCTCGACGAAGCCATGGACTGCTAGCAAAGGAGTCCCCTGAGGGGTAGTCCCTTGAGGAGTTGGCCCCTAAGGAGGTGTCCCCCCACGGGTAGTCCCATGAGGAGTTGGTTGAGTGGAATCGAAGTCATTTAGAGAGTAGGGCCCATGAGCTCTCCTCCTACAAGGAGTCCCATGATCATCCGGAGTCTGCTCTTTGGATGGGTGACATGATGACATCTAATTTAATGGGATTGAACAAATATAAACACAAATAATAAAATAATATGGGATTGGGCAAACATAAACACAAAAAATAAAACAAACACAAACACAAACACAAATTGAATAAGAAGCGAAAAAAATAATAGATACTTACATTTTACTCTTTTATGTTTTGAAAAGAGACCACCATCATATCTAAGAATGGATTGAAAGGAGAAAGAAAGAAAAGAAAGAAGGAAGAAAGATGGAGAAAAGAGGAACAAGAAGAATAAGAAGTGGAGAGAAAGAGAGAAACAAAAGAAGAGGATGATAAGAAGAGGGAGAATAGGAGAATAGAAAAGAGTGAAAGAAGAAGACAATAAGAAGATAGAGAAGAGGTAGAAATATTTCTCTCTTATTTCCTCTTTTCTCCTCTCTTCTTTTCCCCCTCTCTTTTCCTCTTCCATCCTCTCTTCTCTTTCTCTTTCTATTTTCACTCCTCTCCTTTTCCCTTTGTCTTCCTTTCCCTCCCTCTTTTCCCTCCCCTCTTATTTTCTCTCTTATTTCCTCTCTCTCCTCTCTTTTCTCCCCTCATTCCCTGCCCATCTTTTCCCCTCTTTGCCCCTCTCTTTTCTCTCTTCCTCCCCACTCTTTTCCCCCTCTCTTTTCCCTCTCTTTTATCCTCTCTTATTTCCTCTCTTTCCTCTCTTTTCTCCTTTCTTTTTCCTCCCTCTTTTTCGGGCCTCTCTCCCCTCTCCTTTCTCCTCTCTTTTCCCTCTCTATTTCCCCCTCTCTCTTTTCTCCCATCTCTCTTTCTTTCTTATTTTCTCTCTTTTCTAGCTTATTTCCTCTCTTTCTCTCTTATTTCCTCTCTTTTCTCCTCTCTTTTCCCCTCTCATTCCTGTCTCTTTTCCTCCTATCTTTTCTCTCTTTTTAAAAACATATAGCATAATAAATAACAAAGAGGGATACAACATAATCTCATCATAGAGCATAAAAAATATCCAAGAGGGGTTACAACAAATATCCAAGAGAGGGCTCCCTCTCATATACTAGAAACTGTAATTACATTCTCCAAATCGGAGTACTCTATAAATTGTAATTACACTCTTCATTGTTTGGTCTTTGATGAAGTGCTACCCTCTCCTTTGGCATCTCTCTTCTTCGTCTTATCCTTCACCTCTTTTTTCTTTTGCTCCTTACTCCAAGGATATTCCTTGGGCATGTGGCCTTCCTCTTGGATGTAGCTCAATATACACTCAATAGAATCCTCTAGGATTTCATGATCGGTCTTGTCCTAGTTGGAATAATCCTGGCCCATGGCATCTGTGGAGGGACACAGAGATCAAAGGTACATCTACCTCCCCATCCTTTATATCGTAATACTGACGGTAAAACTCCTCCAAATATGCTATTAGAGCTTCTTTGCTAGGGGTCATTGGGAGTAGCAAAGAGAGAGCGATGAGAAGGGAACAACGAGAAGGGAGCGATGGGAAGGAAGCGACGAGAGAGAGACAAGGAATAGCATAGTGGAAGGAGTGGAATGACGGGAAGGGAGTGGTGTGAGAAGGGATATAGCAGGGGAGTGGTGTGAGAAAAAGAAGAGAGGAGGGGAGACTTTAAAGCTTGAGGGAGGATAAAGTAGAGAAGGGAAAAGAAAAGAATCAAAAGTATAAAAGCCGAGGAGGATAAGGAGGATAGGGTGATAGGGGATGTGATTGGCAGCTCAGATTGTGGAATAAAGGAGAGTGGATGCAATAAAGTTTCCTAGAATTATCTTTTTGGAATATATTGGCTTGTGTGATATATATAATTTTTTGAATTGAAGGGAATACAAATGTAGCTTATTTGTACGCTGAATTCTTTTATAGATCTTGAATGAGTGCCCTGATATGATTTGTAATGTGTTTTATATGCCTATATTTGGTTGTTTTTTCAAATAGATTTTAAATGGAACATCCTCCTCCCCGATAGTCTTCCGTAAAACCCAACCCGCTTCCCCATGTTGCTGTCAATTGGGACATCGATACTTTGCTATCACATGTAGCTTAAAAAACTACGCATTATGCAGATTGGATAAAGTTTAATGTCAAAGTTCATGCGTGAGGGTGGGGTCCAAACCAATCATGCATGGAGCAGCATTTTCTCAGCGAGGCACGAAACAATATACGAGATCTCCATAAGCTATGGAGAGACCGCTTCAAGACACTTATTAACAAACATGAGGTTTGATTTTTCCTGTTGGCCTAGAAAATATTGATTGGCTCTCTAGGCGACATGATCGATGTGATTGGCCGACGCTTTATCCACCATGGTGCAAATCTATGTTGTGGATGTCACGATGGGTTTCGCATGGATTGAGACATTCTCTAGTATGACAGAGGGATTAGATTGTAGGTCCTCGTGGTGCAAAGGGAGCTCTTACGTGGGTCTCTAATGCATTGAACATTTTTGGTTGCTTTCCCTTCTATATGCAAGTTTGTGCTTTGGGTCCACCACGAAAGAAGGATTGAAGGCTAGAGATATCGATTTTCTTTCGAGACATGTTTTGTGTTTAGCAAGCCTTAATGGTGCCAAATTGATACATCTCCCTAAGACTCACATGCTCCGATAACTAGAGTAGGTAAGTTGTGGTATGTAGGGTCTTTTACACACTAAATTCATGATTCCTATATAAACCATGCAGGTGTGGATGAATGCTACCGCAATATTATTATGATTGCTTATGTTACATGCCATTGGCATCATGATATAACTCCTTACATTAGCAAGCTGAATGGAATCGAGACTCATCTCATCTAATCAGGATCCCCTCCACACAAATACATGAGTTGACATGTGAGGGATAACTAGGCTTGCGAGGTAGCATTGTCAATGCATTTGAGCTGATGTAGATAGGGCACAACGCATCCTCCCTCATTTCCTGATTGGCAATGCAATTGTCACTGTTGCAATAAAGCACAAAATCCAGTATTTACACAACTATATGAGTGCCTCGTGCGGCCAACATTGACAATGTGATCACTGCATAAACTACTCAGCAACCCTCTCTACAAGCAAAACAAAGTGATGATGAATCCTCTTTGGATGAAACAAATCAAACACTTACAATTAGAAGAACAAGAGGGTCACATTGAAGTTGATGCAATGGAGTTGCCACAAGAAGGCTTGCAAACAGACACTTTGGTTCATGGTATATACTAGTAGTCAACAAGTAGTTGATTTTGAGGACTTGCCACAAGAAGGATTGCAAATAGACACTTTGGTTCATGGTATGTACACTAGTCAACACAACTAGTTAACTTTGATGACAAAACCATATATTGCTCCTTCAGAATTGTTCTCCCCATTGGGAATATTCAAAGACCAATTTTGTGAGGAAATGTCTTTCCCCACATCATTCAATGAACACCCTTACAACTACACCATATCAAATAGGACTTCCCACTAGGATATTACAATATGGGAGTTGAAGGACATAGATTGACAATTTGCTTTATGCATAGAGAATCTTTTCTTCAAAAAAATGAACATCATGGTCCCACAAGTAATTTCATTAACATGGTAACACATGACAAAAGGTCAAACAAGAGAGAGAACACTTCAAGTGAATGATGCATTTATTGACACCAACATTGAGAAATTGATGCACTGTAGAATAGGTTACCATGAATTCACACACCTTTGCACATTCGTTGACTACAAGCACCAACTAAAGAAGAACTTTTTTACCATGGTCAGTCAATTAGGCTCTCTCTACTTCTTTGTCACATTCTCCACCCACTAGGAAAATATGGCAACCCTTAACAAATTGTTTAGGATCCCTTCAGTTGCTTAAAGCATAGACATGTCCTCAAGCACATTCATTACATCTGTAAACTTTATATGGTTAGACCCTGTGATGATGGTGCAATATTATATTCACAGGTTCAAAGCACTCAATACCTTGCTGAAGAGGGATGATATTATCTTGGGGTCGATTGAAGATTTTTTCTTTGTAACAAAGTTTCAAAAGAGAGGAAGCTAGCATAGTCATCGCTTGTTTTGGGACAAAGAAGAACATGTGTATGGAATCTTCGAATAGTGAAATTGAGTCATTTGCTGAGCAATTTATCACAGGATCTATGGAGTGCTCTAAGGTGGATGGAACCGATGTGGAAACATAATGAAGAGAATGCTCATGACATGTATCTGAAGTCAATTAGGTTCCAAGATAGATTAGCTTGGACTCATGAACAGAATCAGAGTGAGTGTGCATTTCTCTACTCAACAATACATGATAGGCCTCTTATATAGAGAGTGCCTTTAGAATAGTTAAACACCTGCGGGATCCTTTAATCCACATCTCTCATTGTGGTGGATATCCTGAATCCACATTTCTACATCATGTAGTCCACATCCTAGGGTGGCTACTTTAATTCTTTCCTATACCATACCTTAGCCTTTAATTATGTGCTCATGGCACCACAACTCTCAACACCTCCCCTTGGTGCCATGATCCTTTGGCTACTGCAAGGTGGTTAGATGTGAGTCTATAATCCATCACCTCCCCCTAGTGCATACATTTCTACTTAAGGTGGTCAAGTGTGGTTTACATGTCAATACCTCCCCTGGGTGCTTTCATAGCTACTCTCAGGTGCAGGCTTGATTAACAAAATATAGGCAAGGTTGGTAAGGTTGTTGCTTCTCAATGGTTGATGTCGATGGCGTTCACTTCTTTGGCTGATGTAGCTTGATGCATGATGCTTTGTTCTTCCCATGTGCCTTAATGCTTTATGTGTGGATGCCATGTTTTTCGCTATGGTAATCTCATGCACTTGTGCTTTCGGCATGCTTTTTGCATTCATGCGTCGCTTTTCCATTTGCAAAGGTCTTACCATGAGCTTTGTTTTGCTTCAATGGCAGTGTCTAATTGCATACAATGATTTTGATTTGACAAGCATGTAGAACTCAAAAAGACGATCACTTTTCCTTTTTGGAATGTTTGCAAATTCTTCTTGGATTGAAAGTTACGCCTTGTCGAAGTTTTGATCAAGAAATGGCCCTTGATGATGTGGCACATGGATTCACATGTAGAATTCAAACTGTGCTTAACAAGAGGCTGTGTGCTAAGAAGGCACTTGGTGATGTGGCATTAACCTAACGTTTAGCCTTTAACCATGGTTTAACTTAACCATATGACCAACTCACTGCCACATGTCAAAGAATTAACCACTCCCAACCTAGGGTTAATTAACTCTACCTAGGTAATATTCTATCTTGCCACATGTCTAGCAACAGGGTTGCCATGTGTCACTTTTTGAGAAATTTGAAGAACTTTGGATTGGATTTCTACTTGGTGACATCGATGGGGATGGCTGAGGGTTCTGTGGAGTTGCCGCCGTGCCCATCGATGAGATTGTTAGTTGGAGATCAAGCCCCAAAAATTTTGCATCTTAGCTTCGCTGAGGACGTAGCCACTCTATGGAGCATTCAACTCCTCTCACAGCTCGTGAGACTCTTTCGTGAGCTGCAGCTCTTCTACTAATGCCAATTCGCACCACCTGTCCGTCAGTTATGGCTCTATGGCACTAGAGCGTCGATGGTCGTAGTGAGCTGGGCTACCAGCCACACGAATGCTCTGAGTATTGCTTTTGCCATATCATCGACTCTCAAGCCGCCCTTGATCCTCATCCTCCGCCCTCAACCCTCCAAAAAAGTGACGGTCAAGCCCATGATTGTAAGCCTTCTCCTCTTACTGGTGCCGCAGATCCACTTGGAAGGTGCTATATATATGCTGCAGGTGCTTAGAGCCTTAGAATGGGAGCGAGGTCATTGAAGGAGAATATCAATGGTGCCCATTGGTTCTAGTCGCTCAGCTACATGCAATCGTTTAGAGCATTGGAGAGTGTGTCAACAGGCTATGGCATTTAGCAGGAGCCTTCATGTTGGTGAAGAGTTGAGAGCCTTTGTTGGAGGGAGCCACCTATGCTTGGCTTTGCAATCAGCTGTCATCATTCGTGTTGTTGAAGAGCCAGTTGGGACATAGAGGAGCTGCTCGTGAGCTCAAAGTTGTTGCAGGTCATAGAAAGGCTCTGCTTTTGCTGCCGAGGTGAGTTTGCTGAGGTCGTTTAGAGTTGCCAACTACTACTACTCCTTGCTTTGGAGCTTTACGATTTGTAGCTTGTTGTTGGCACTAGCTATTGTGTCGCATGATGTGCTATTTAAAGGGCATGTAGTGTTGTAGTCGGGACATTGTAGCCAGGAGAGGTCATTGTGGTTTGCTAGGTAGGAGTGTTGTTATGAGGAATCCGAAGCCTCAGTGTATCCTAGGCTAGAAATGTCAGAAGAATCTTGTTGCTGCTGATCACCAAGTCAATGGAGAAGCCATGAGCCCTGGAGATTTTGAGTCACCTCTTGCCTTGCTTTGCTTCTCTCAAAATAGAACCTTTTGAAACTTAAGGAACCTTATAATCAGAGAATAGAGAACACTCAAGAAACAACTGCCCTTCTCTCTCTCACAACTGAAATCTTTCTCTCTTTCTTTTGAAGAAGAAGAACACTACATATCTCTCTAAATGAAGAACTCTCAATATCTAAAACTAACTTTTATCTTTGAAACTAATCTAAGAATGGGAGCAATCCTAGTGAACTACTAATGAGCTAAACTAGGAGAGCTAAACCTACACTCTGATATCATGAGAAAACATATGTGTCTTAGGATCTATGGAGTGCTCTAAGGTGGATGGAACCGATGTGGAAACATAATGAAGAGAGTGCTCATGACATGTATCTTAAGTCAATTAGGTTCCAAGATAGATTAGCTCGGACTCATAAACAGAATCTTGAGTGAGCGTGCATTTCTCTACTCAACAATACATGATAGGCCTCTTATATAGAGAGTGCCTTTAGAATAGTTAAACACCTGCGGGATCCTTTAATCCACATCTCTCCTTATGGTGGATATCCTCAATCCACATTTCTACATCATGTAGTCCACATCCTAGGGTGGCTACTTTAATTCTTTCCTATACCATACCTTAGCCTTTAATTATGTGCTCATGGCACCACAACTGTCAACAACCCTTCCCTAAAGAAATTATCTGGCTTTTGATTATCTGAAAGGCAGACCAGAATGACTTCCAAAGTAAACCACCTTCAGTGCAGTCAAGCTCAAGATTTCATAGGTAGATAGGTAGGATACATTTCCCACTTTTGAGCTCTACTAGGATGGACCTATGAGAAGCTTCTCAAAAGGAGTCGAGGGCCTAGTCTATTTCTAGAGTGAGTATGGCTTTAATTATCCAAGAAGCTACAAGCTTAGAAGCTACTTGCTAGATATCAATTACTCCAGCCCACCTTCTTAGCAAGTCTTCTTTTGGAGACCAACAAGAGAGATAGAAAATAGCTATGAGGTAGATAGAGTGATTCAGTACCATCCTACTTGCAAGATTTCCTAAAACCCTCTCCATATATCTAGCTTTTGATTGAACCTCTCCATGAACTAGTCCCACCTATCCTTCATTGTTACATGAAATCCATTAGAGATGACCAACACCCTAAAGACAGTCCTCTAGGGTATCTTTTGGCATCCATGTTGTTCTAGAACCCTACGATGTCCTCCACTAAGGGTATCATACCCAAACTTCATACCCAAATTTCGCATGATTAATCATTGAACCTCATCTTCTAGAGGTGAGCGTCTATGTATGACATATACCCAAATGGAATCTAGACTCATTAATGCACCCTTCCCTGAAAGAGTTAAATGGATTTTGATTGCCTCACAGACATACCACAATGACTTCCAAAGTGAACTACCTTTATTGCAATATGGCAAACATGATAGGATAATGTCTCCACTTTTGAGCTCTAACAAGATGTACTAATGAGAAGTTTCTCAGAAGGACTTGAGACCAATCCCATTCTAGAGTGAGTATGGATTTAATTATCCAAGGATCTGCATGCTAAACAACTACTTCTAGTCCACCTTCCTATGTAGGACTTATCAAATAGCTTAGAGATATTCCTCCTTGGTATCTCTGAGTGCTGTGACCAACGGAGCCACGTAATGTCATGGCACGTACCCCACACTCTTCTTCAAACCAATGAATTCTTAAAAAAATCTACATACTACTCGAAGGCCTTCATCAAATGCCTTACTAATCAAATATCCTTGTGAGCTTGAGTACCTACCTTCAACAAAGTAAGCGTCACAGTGCTCAATTGATGCTAATGGACCTGGGGCTACCGGCGCCTTCATCTGAAAAACTTCCTTCAAAGACCTATAACTTAGGCGAACATGCACATCCCATATGATGCTGCTGTGATCCTCAGCATCATATGAGTCAAGGATTTCTTCCACTAGTGCTTCATTCCATGTGTAAACTTCAGGAACTTATTGCTCCTTAGAATTCCTTCTACAATATCATTGTTGAAATCTTTGATCGCGTGTGGAGGGGAAACACAAGAAGGTGCAGTGCGCCTCTTCTGGTGATTGTTGCATGCTCTCCACTCCTCCATAATCACAACCATGGTGTAGATTGCCATAGAGAAGGTAGTGACGATGGAAAGGGTAGGAAGGTAGTCAAAGACGGAGGAAGAAAGAAGGCAGTGAGAGAGTGTAAGAACAAGTGATGAAGATGCCAAAAATCTAGAGTTAAGTGTAAACAACCATGAACTTAAAATGGATGTCCTATCACTTGAATGAATGCATGATTAAGTGAATGCCCCCTTCTTGGGTATAATCATGCTAAATTAATGTCCCCATAATGTTCAAACTACCACATGTCTGCATGCAACATATCCTTCTAATGTCCCCAAACAGCTGATCGACATTTGTGTTAGCATAAAATCAACATTCTATAGACATGTTGGAGCGTGTCTATAGACACGACAAACAGCATGTCTATAGGCGCAGCTACACTATTTTCTCTAAGAATTAACATGTTGTTAGATGCGCTATTAAACATGCTCCAACATACATTTTTGACAAAAAGTTAAAAACGACAGACACCCGACCCCAAAAAGAACAAAAGTACCAAAAACATCCTTTCCCTGCATGCGACAAAGGATGAATGTAAAGAGAACAACTTCCAAAGAAGACCAACTGACAAGAGAATTACCTAGGATAGAGGTATGGAAGCTTCTTGTCTTTCTTCAAAGCTGCCTCTCCTTCTTCTCTTGTCGCTTCCTTCTTCACCCTCTTCTCTTGTATGCTTGGGGATGAGTGTGTATGCCTTGAGATGAGTGTAGGTGCTTGGAGATGAGTGTGGGTGCCTGGAGTTGTGAGTGTATGCTTGGATACTTGTGTGTTGAGAGGAAAGCAAGCATGGAGGAGTGAGGAAATGAGCAAAATGTAGGTTTAAAAACTAGTCCGTGCATCTACACTATGTATTAGATGCACCTATAGATGCATTTCATAGTACAGATGCACCTATGGATGCGCTTTTAGATGTGCTATAGAGTTTTCTCATTAAATACTCAAGAGAGAACACATTTTTTAGGTTGTTTATCTGTAGGATGTCTTCATCTTTAACAAGTACATCCAGTGAGGATGAATCCCTCCGTATCCACCATCTAGAAATGTGATTGGAGCAAAAAATCAAATGTATGTGTGATCAATGTCGAGGAAACATGTATCATGCATGTAGAATTACATTCAATCACATCTCAAAGTATGGAGAATGGGATGCGACCATATCCTGGGTAAGTATTAAAGAGTTGGGGTTGATTGAGATACCTATGGGTATTCATGTGTTTGATATATGATCCTTTTTTAATTTGATACAAGATGCAGTGCCACACCCGCATATGTTGCCCTATGCTCATCATGATGAGGTGAAGTGTTGGTGATATGAGGTGGGATTTTCAAGAGGGACCGCTATGGATGCATGGAGTGATGGTGATAGTAGCCCTCCACCATTACTAAGGCTGTGGAGGAGGAGGTGTTTGATGATATGGTGCAGGATTTATTTGTCGATCAGTCCTTAGGTAGGGATGATAGCATGGAGCAGGATGATCTTTTTACTGCAGCATCGACACCAGTGTTTGAGGGGTGCACATTCTCTGTTCTACATGCCTCCCTTTAGTTACTAAACTTGCAAACCATCTTTGGATGGAGCAATGCAAGTTTGAATGCATAATCTTTAAAGTCTATTTTGCAAACATGGTGAATTATGCTAGTGCCAAGTCAATCACTGGAATACCTTTTCTCATTTATGGTCTTCATGTGCAGGCTATTGTGTAAAATTCTTCCAAGGGAGAATAAATTACCGACCTCAAGAGATATGGCAAGGCAACGTGTGACCTCTCTTGGAGGATTGGATTACAAGTGCATCCATGTGTGCATCAATGATTGCATTCTATTCCGTGGACCACATAAGGAGGCAAGAGAGTGTCGTACTTGTGGAGAGGCAAGATATAGAGCAGATCTCAAAACTTAGGATGTGCCTCATAAGGTTCTGTGACATTTTCCAATGGTTAAGCTTCAAGGAAGAACCTAGGAATTTGGACTTGGATTGGGTATGGATGGTGTGAACCCATTTGGTCTCAAAAGCACCTCTTACAATGTATGGCCAGTGATATTGGTGAATTATAATCTTCCACCCTCTATGGCGATTAAGAAAGGACGTGCTATGTTATCCCTTCTAATCCCGAGGAAATATAAAGTCAAAAATCTTGATGTTTATCTGGAGCCTTTGGTTGATGAATTGGAGGTACTTTGGAGAAGTATCGAGATGCATGAGCAGGCCCCTCGTCACCTCACGAGACTTTAACTGCAAAGTAGTCTTGATGTGGTCGATGCATGACTTCCTAGGCTATGGTGAGTGTTTAGGTAAGCATTGCACTTTTGATTATGAGTAGGCAATCGATGTGGCACCCTAAACCCACTTTGCTTATGCAATTGCATCTATTGTACATCGGGTTACCATGCATGTCTTGTTTGTCGCTAGTTGCTTCACAGGCAGAGACGCATTGAATAAGGTTATCTATGAGAATCACCATCGATTTCTTCCACCTGATCATCCTAGATATGTCGCCCCTTGGAATGAAGCCCCCCCACAATCACTCATTGCAGGAGATTGGATGAGAATTTGGGACCGTTCCACGACTCTTGCACCAGTTGGCTCGAGCCAGTAAATGTTTGTAACTATTCTATGCTATATTGAATGGAAATAAAGATTGCATGCTAACACCATCTTTTGTTTAGATACCCCATCTTTTATCAGCTACCATATTGGTCCCACCTCAAGATCAATCACCTGCTTGATCCCATGCATATCTTTAAAAATGTGGCGCCTACCATTTGGGAACATTTGAATGGGACATGAGATTTTGTAGGCATAAGGGAGGGTCTACGCACCACAAGGAGGATGCATGAAGCTTGGCCACAAGAGAGGCCAAATGGTTGTGTCTTTTTATCCCGTGCACCATGGAAGTTATCAAAGCTAGAGATGGTGGTGGTGAAGCGAGCTATCACTATTTGTACTCCCATTGGATGCATGAGGTGTTTGAAGGGGGCCTTCACAAAGAGCAAGAAAAGAGGTATAGAGCAATTATATGGCTTGAAATCTCATGATTGGCACAAGATGCTCCAAGTAAGTATGACTTGGAATAATCTCCTTTTCCTTCCAAATTTGTGAGTGTAGAAGCAACTAATCAACCATCGCTCATGTGTTCAGTTCATACTACCTAGCATTTCTTGTAGTGCATCGAAGGGCATGAAGGATTGTATTTACAAGATGGGCGAGCTTGTGAGGTACTCTACACACTACACAAAATGTGAAGCGTATCAATGCTCCATGCAAGGTTTTCATATTGCTAATATGGTGCACTTTTTTCTTTCTAGGTATGTGAGCTCAAAGGAAATAGACTCGAAATAGATCCCATGCTTGAGGATGCTCAAGTTATGTCAGTGGAGGTGGTTTGTTTAGAGGAGGAGACCTTTCCATGTTCTATTCTCACAAGCCAACTACATCTCATAGTGCATTTGGTGGATGAGATTGCAATATGTGGCACTGTACATGCACGATGGTTGTTCTTTCTCGAGCACTTCATAAAGACCTTGAAGGGTTTTGTGAGGCAAAATGCAAGGCCAAAAGGTAGCATGGCTGAGGGTTGGTTGGTACAAGAGTCACTTGTATATATTTTTGAGTTTCTTGTTGATGTGGATAGCTCTCTCCCACGAATATGGAGAGATGATGAAGACATAAGGATGACCTCTATTGTGCATCAAGGGAAAGGACGAAGCAAACTAATGGACATGGAGTTAATGCTTAATAATATCAACCTCTATTGCATGCTTAATAGTGATGTGATGAAAAGATGGGTGATAAGATACGAGGATGCAAAGGCAAGAAGATAAGGAGAAAGGGCCCTCTTTTGTACACACCATGGATCTCGTGTGCCATACCCTTAGCATCTAAGAGCACTTCCAAAGGATATTCATGTGGATTGGCTACTTGACGAAATGGAGAGAGCAGAGAGAGATGAGGGGATGCATATCACAATGGAAGAATGGGAGTATGCCAAAGGATGCATGCAAAAGGTCAGTATATAGAATGTTATGCATAAGTTAGGAGCTTTCAACAATTTAGATTGCTTATCTAATTGATTTTGTCTTGGTGTAGTGTAGTATGTTCAATGCTATATTGTGTGAGGGCAAGCATTTTTGGACACAATGGATTGATGATAAGAGAAACACACAAGCTTGTGGTGTCATTGCTAGGATTGAGGGAGCCAATTGAGCCAATGGAGCCATGGATGATTATTGTGGCCTAATCGAAGATATTATTAAGCTTGACTTTCGACACTTCTTTGTGTATGTTTTGGATGTCAAGTGGTTTAAGGACATGATGGAAAGAGGCCCTAATGCAACAATCAAATGTCATGCAAGTGGCTTTGTAACTATTGACTCCACAAAGTCTTGGCAAAGCAAGGACACACTAGTACTACCGCAATAATGTGAATAGGTACTGTACACATATATATAAATACTCACTTTTTAATGTTTGATACCTTGGATGCAAGGAAAATAACATGTTTGTATTTGTGTTTAAATTAGGTTGTCTATCAACTAATGGTGGATAATAATAGGTGGTGGCACGTCATACCTATTATGCCACGGAGGATGATCATGGCCATGGAGGTGATGATGATCGTGATACGAGAGAGGAGGATGATCATGAGATAGGAGATATAGATATTCAGGCCATTACCCATGAGGACGAGCCTGCCATTGGTGATGCTGATTTCGATGAGCACAGTAAAACCGTAGTACATCATTGATGTTGGAAAAACTATTTTATATATTGTCTCATTCTTCTCACCTCACTTAATTTTTGTATATGGGGTTTGCCAAAAAGCATTGATATTTTATTGAAATTATGTGCTTTGGTAATCATGGGCAATGTTTGGAAAATAGTGATGCACATTTATCAGCGTGTCACAAAATTTTACTCTCTATACTCTCTGATGCACATTTATAAATGAGTCTAAAAGACAGTGTAGATGTGCTATTAGACGCATTAATAACTGCGCTATTAGACATGCTAATAGATGCACTAATTATAGATGCGCCCGTATTTTCACTAATTCTATTTGTGCCTATAGATGTGCTCGCTATTTTGCGCATCTATCAGGTGTGTCTATAGTTGCTTTGTCTTATTGTGCATATGCCTTTAACCATAGCCATTGAGCTCCTAAAGCAAGTGGACTTTGACATCAAATCTCTATGGACATGACATTTTGCTTGGTGTATGACCAACATATTGTACAAGGCTTTGGGCCAAGCATCATTGACAGTCTTGATACGGTGCTTGGCTAATTGGCAATTATTTGGAGTTGGGGATACCACCATGGTAATAGTATCATGAGTGATATGTGTGTGAGTGTGTATAAGTGACTATTAGAAGAGCTTATTCTGAAGGTGTCAAAAAAACAAGGTGGGGATCCCACTAAGGCCCTACCTTTTGGAATGTCATTATAAGTAGAAGTGTAAAGCTTGATAAAAAGGAGGGGTGTTCAGCAATGTGGTGCCATAGAGTACTAGAGTGATGGGAGAAGCTCAGGGGAGTCACTATGTATAAACCCTCTATATCACGTGCATTCAAGGCCTATTTCTAAAATCCCTTATAAAATTTTCATTAATAAAATATACCCCTTTTCTATACAAATCTATAAATTTTTTCCAAAACTATTTTAAATAGTACCTTATGTATATTTATTTCTGTAAATTTTAGAAATAAAAAATATCCTTCTGTTGAACTCACGTGATAGGGTTACATATGCCCGAGGGGAGAAGAGTAGCATGGAGAGAAATTATGTGATTGGAAGATGGCATCAATGGAGTGATGATATGTGTATTGGAAAAAGATGATGTTGACCTTGTACTTGCCTATTGAAGAAAGCACCCTCTAATGGAATGGTATTGCTTGTCTTTCATGTTCTATCTTGTCATCTTGTTTCCTTTTGAGCCTCCCTAGGAATTTTATCTAAGTAGATGAGTGAAAGAGAGGAGAGAAAAGAGGTGAAAGAGATGTGTGTTTGTGTGTGGTGGATGGACCATTATATAAAAGTGGGGATGTGGCTATTTTGGCAACAGTGGTGTCATACAAGAGGCAAAGAGAGCCTCTATCTCTAGAGAGAAATACCCAACAAAAGATAAAAGCATTTAGGATCTCTACTAGGGGACAAAAACTTGAGCCTAACGACACATTAGAAGCACATTAGAAAGCCTTAAACAACCACTAAACCAAAAACAACCACTAAACCAAAACTTAAATTGGTTAAATTGACCAAATGAATTGAAAGAAGTAGGATGGACGTGATAGCAAAAAACTAATCTCTCCATCCCTTAGACACTTGTAGGAGGAAAAAAAAAGGGAAAATCATGTCACATGGGGAGAGAGAGAGAGAGAGAGAGTCTCTTCCATTTTCTGTCTTGGAATCCAACGCACCGTCCATAGGTTAATGTTATTAGAGACATAAGCATCTTAATGTGGGACTCACAACTTTGAGGAAAACACTGAGCCTATGGTCAACAAGTTTACAATGTATGGACGGAGACTTTGGGATTTCGACCCACTCAGCTGCATCTTTTTGAAAAGTGAGCAAATTCGAACCAATTAGCTAAGTGGCGATTGAATATCATGCCATTAGTTTTGTAGTTAGATTGTGTTTAGCGAATGATCGATTTTGTCACCAGCGCAAGAAAATTTTGTGTTGATTACTGGGACTGCAAAGAGTGATCATCCGCGCTTCCACGTCTGATTCTAAGAAAGTGTTTGAGAAAGAAACTTCAAATAACGCGTCTGCTTTCGTGAAAGCCACGTTCCATCAATGGCCTCAAGCATTTCAAGCTGTTGGCGCTTCGTTATGCATGCCAACCAGTTTAAGATGTTTGCAAAGAAATGTTTGTTAACTGAAAAAAGGTACACGAAAAGACAGCTGCAGTTTGCAAGGCCTTTGCTAGCGTGGCTTCCACTGATGATATTAGAGTTTGCAGTTTGCTAGTGTGATCGAGTGATTCGTTGATCCGCCACGCGCTCGAGTCAAATTAGACGCGGGTATGTCGTGTTTTGCGTGTCATACTCAGCAGGTCAAGCATCGGTAGAAAGCAGCGGTGCCGCTTTCGGCAGAAAATCCCTGTAGGAATGTCTTTGAAGTCCACAAAGCTTCCCCCTTTCCCTATCTGGATGCTACGATTGGTATCCAGCTGAGCTTCTGCAATTTATTCTACGCCACCCATTAGCATGTTATCGTGGGACATTACGCGTTTCTACACTTCGTTTCCACTAGAAAAGCTTGCCAGCCCACACGCCCCATTATCTTGCTCGATCCCTTTCACAATCATCTGTAGCAACCACGACAATAGTTTGCTCTTTTTGACTCTACAATACTGGATTTGTGGTTTTCACAATGTTAGGCCGCGAGGAGTGGCTCGGCTCCACC
The DNA here is from genome assembly GCF_047967505.1 of Dipteris shenzhenensis. NCBI lineage: Eukaryota > Viridiplantae > Streptophyta > Polypodiopsida > Gleicheniales > Dipteridaceae > Dipteris > Dipteris shenzhenensis. The sequence continues at coordinate 63,827,014 of NC_141596.1, forward strand.
ACGCACAATTTGTCGATCGGATAACAGCACTTATTGTATTGATCACTATAAATATAGTTTCCTAGATCATACCATCGTTGCAGATTGATGTTGTTTTGCAGGCCGTTCAATTTACGGTCCAAGGACTCGTTCTTCTAATTTATACTTGCCAATGGAGCATCCTATCCGCCTCGCCTTCACGTATGTCACCGTCATTCTCTTCTTGTTCCTAGCTACAACTATGGAGGCTGCAGCCTCAACCCAAGCAGGATTCTATGATAAATCGTGCCCAAATGCGGAGTCCATAGTAAAGTCTACAGTTCAGATCCATACACAATCAGACGTTACGATAGCAGCAGGCCTTGTGCGCCTGCATTTTCACGATTGCTTCATACAGGTGAGCTCCAAATCGAATTAAACTGTTAGGCAATGACTTCAGCGAGGGGACATGTCCCAGGTTATCGGCTACACTAACGCACCTATGGTCCTGGAAAGCTCAATTAGTAGCGGCCGAGGGTTTTATGTGTGCACGGTGATGGGAGGAGAGAAGGGGTACAATAGAATCCGAAAAACTGATGGTAATCGAATCACTGTGTGGATGTTGTGCAGGGCTGCGACGGCTCCATCCTGATCGATGGACCGAACGCAGAGAAAGCTGCACCAGCGAATCTAGGACTTCGTGGCTTCGAGGTTATCAATGATGCAAAGTCAAAAATCGAAGCAGTTTGCCCTGGAATTGTTTCATGCGCAGACATACTGGCACTTGCAGCTAAGGACGCTGTTGAGCTGGTAAGCTTGTTATCAAATTTGTCCGTCAAATTTGTAAGACGAATGTATTGCGTTTATGATGGCAACGACCTAGCTTAAGTAGCTTATCGGCTTACCGGCAGCTGGTTGTGGATTCGCCTTTAGCTGGCGAACATTACAGAAAGTTCCGATTGCCTGGGCTGACGTGGTTCTGAATTCTGTTCCATTCCTTCGTAATAAGCAGAGCAGCGGGCCTACTTGGCGCGTTCCCCTTGGTAGAAGAGATGGAACAGTATCGTCTGCATCAGACGCAGCTAACATGCCGTCACCCCTAGACACAATCTCCATTCTGAAACAAAAATTTGCTTCGAAAGGCCTCTCAGTACAGGATCTTGTGGTGCTCAACGGTAAGCTCGGATATCCCTTTTTCTGTTTATGCAAGCTACAGTCAATTCAAGGCGATGAACCTTTAACCTTTGAAGATCTTCAACCGTAACTTGAACCATGCCTTGCGAAGATATCATATCAATTCAAATTCTCGAGCCTTATTAATCCGAATCCACTTATTGGACTCATTATAATTGCCTTATCAAATTAGTGTTTGTATACTTTCACTGGTTTACTTGTGAATTAGAAGCTTTAAAACCCCTGCTTGTGGCCCTTCCCACCGTAATTCTACAGGATACATTGATGGTTATAACCTACCACATTGTTGGTTGAAAATCTACGCGTACTGCATCTGGGTGTTGCTAACACTTCTAACAGATATTAGCTGTTACATAATCTACCACGATGGCTGCTGCTAATATTTTTTCTCCTCCTGCAGGTGCCCACACGATCGGGCAAACCGACTGCCGATTCTTCAGCTACAGACTCTACAATTACTCTAAATCAAACCAACCGGATCCATCGATTAGCAGCGATTACGTGGCAGAGCTTCAGGAGCTGTGCCCAGCCAAAGGTGATGGATTGACAAGGGTGGCATTGGATCGGGGAAGCCAAACAACCTTCGATACCAGCTTCTTTAAGAACGTGAATAAAGGCTATGGGGTGCTTGAATCTGATCAGAGGCTCATGTCTGATAGCACAACAGCCAATTACGTTAAGACCTATGGAGGGTTGATTAGTGGGTTGCTAGGAGTAAGATACGATCTTGCCTTTGCTTCCTCTATGATTAAGATGAGCAATGTTGAAGTCAAGAGTGGCACTCAAGGACAAATCAGAAAAGTTTGTTCTTCATTTAATTGATTAGGTGTATACCTCAAATATTTCCCTCCTCATTTGCAAGCCCACCAAGGCTCCTCATTGGAAATCTCACAAATAATTTGACTAAATTTACCTTTCCTCTATGAGCATATTACCTCTTACCAAAAATTCAAATAAAAATTTCTCCCCTCCTACAATGATTAATCCACACCACTTCCAATCTTTGACGCTTTTAGCTCATAAGTTACCATGGTCTTATATCAAGCTTAATCCCCTCAAGGCCTAGTTCGGTCAATGTTTGCTTGGGTGTAGTCAGTTTTTGAGAGGTTCAGGGCATTATTTGTTTATAGATATCTTGCTTAACCTATAACTTATGCATTGCTCAATGAAAGTTGGCAAACTTGGTCTTCAAATTGTAGTACACATTCCAAAATTTATGGAATAAAGATTTAGAACAAGACCATTAAAGCATTACAAGTGCTATGCTGCATGTGAAGCATGCATCTTGACGAGTATAGGATATAAAAATTTATTCAAAAGCATCAAAAATTTGTTCTGTACATACATGCAACCAAGTAATAATTCAAAAGTACATTGCATGAGCTTCTCCTCAACCAAAGGACACACCTAATTGAGAACATTAGATATGGTTTACAGGGCCTCCAATGTTGTGCTAAAATTATGTGCACCCATTCGAGGGCACGCTCCATAACTTTTTCTTGATTTGTTAAAAAACCAAAACCAATTGAAAAAATAAAAGCCAAACAAGTGGGGACTACTGCTTGGTGGTCTTAAAACATTAATAATCGGTGATATTGGTATCTAAATTCACCCTACTAGAATGGAAGAATATGAAAACGTGACACACATTTCATTATTTTTGGACTTATTTTTCATATTTGTACTTTGCTAAAAAATCTTTCCCAAATGAAAAGTTTACTTTCTAAAACAATCATTCCCAAATTAGAAGTTCACTTTCTGGCATGGTCCATTTCACATAGAAAGTTATTTTACTCACATTATAATTTTGCACTAATAATTGAAAAAAAAGGAGATTTAAATCATATCTTGGTTTTACCTTAATGTAATGACAAATCTAATAAGTTAAAATAATCAACATCTATGAAAAAATAATCACTCCTTCATTTAAAATAAATAACAAAGTAGTAATGATCCTTCATTTAAAATAAATAACAAAGTAGTAGCTGTTGCATACATATAAATTTGCCATTGTTGTTTTTTTTCGGGTCCTCTTTCTATTATTGCTTTTGTTCTTTGTTGTCCTTTTGATTCTCCTCCATTCTCTTTTCCACAAAGAATAGCAATATCAAAATGAAATTTAAAGTAAAAGAAATCTGAAAGCAAGCAAAGTTAATAGATTATTCAAAGAAGAGTAACATTTTTTTAAATTATAGGTGCAGCTTGGACATGGTGACAAAGTTTGATTCTGCGTTAGAGGTGATTTTATGTTACAAGTGAGAAATAAATGCATTTGCAACTATTCATGATAGTGATCCAAATTTTGCCTAGTCATTTTAGAAGACTTGGCAAAGATAAAGTGGCTATTATTGTATTGAGGGTTCTTAGTCCCCATGTTGAGCTAAAGCACAAATGTGGAGATATGGAAACACTTGGCAATGAAATGCCTTATAATACATCAAAGAAAGCTTTCATTGTGTGGGATAGAGATGAAACTTATGCAAAGGATTGTATTATAGAAAGGTATAAAGCACATCACATTGAATTTTATAGTGGGAGATATTGTGCAAATGAAATCATTTGAAGATCAAGATGTAGTAGAAGGAAAAGGATTGGGCTTTGAATTGCAATAATTCTCATTTGCACAGATTAAAATTGTGAAAGTCAATGAAGATGGTATGGATGATCACTACTATGAGGTAAGTAAGGTTATGAGATGGAGTATCCAATTTCTAGAGACTGAGAGGAGGCATGTGGGGCAGCTGCCTCTTAGAGAGGGGAGGGGAGATGATGAGAGGAGGAGGGTGACAATTTCTCGTGGGCACATGGAGGAGCAGGAGAGCACTTTTTTCTGACCTCTTCTTTTTTTTACTTTTTTAAAATGAAAGACAGAAAGAGAGAGAGAGAGAGAGAGAGAGAGAGAGAGAGAGAGAGAGAGAGAGAGAGAGAGAGAGAGAGATTAGAAAAGAAGAGAGAGAAAGAGAAAGGATGAAAAGAAAGAATGGAAGGAAAGAAAAATAAAAGGAAAGATAAAAGATTAGAAGAGAAGAAAGAAACATTCAAAGAGGATTGAAAAAAAGGGAAGAGAGGGGTGGAGAGGAGGAAAACTTATGGGAAGCAAACTTCAAGCGAAAGAGGAGAGGAAGCTAAGCCAACTTCTTATAAAGGAGGGAGGAAACACACTCTTGAGTGAAAGTGATGGGAATATTTAGAAGAATGAGAAAGAAGGTTTAGAAGAATGTGAAAGAATGTTGTGTGTTTGGAATGTCAGACATGCTACCTTTTAAAATTTGAATTTTAAAGGTCTAAAATTTCCCACACATTTGAAATTGCAAATTAGATTTTGTGGTAGCTTTTGAAAATTGAATTTCAAGAGCGCATTTTTCAAATAAAAAATTAGATTATAGATAATGTACTTTCTCATAATGCTGTTTAATTTTTTTTTTAAAATTTAAAATTTTTCTTCAGAAATTATTCTAGCTTGGGGTAGTCCATGGCCCCTATGTTCAGAAGGCATGGGAGTTAGATGGGACCACTCCAAAAGCCCCATCCTAGTTTTGTTTAATAATTTAATGTTTAAATTAAATTATATTTTAAAGAAAGATTTTTAGTTTTCGAGAGATTTAGTTTTTTGATTTTTTGAGTTTTTTAAATAAAAATTTTGTATTTTTAAAGAAAAATTTAAGCATAGATTTAAATTCAAAAAATATTTACATGGCATTAAATTTAAACTTAGAAAAGCTATTAATTAGAAAAAAGGTTTATATGTGGCGTTTAGCCTCCACCCACGACTATAGCTCATGGAGTAGTCATTAGCCCTCATGTTCACAAAGTAAGGGAGCTAGAAGAAACCACTCCAAGATTTAGATCCGTGGACTCTCTCAAGAAAGGAGGTGGCTTTTTTCGTGTTGTGTCTCTTCATAACTATATTTTTAATATAATAATAAATTGCATTTAATTTCTATTTTCAAATTAAGAAATATACTTTTTGAGCAAAAGAAATTTGAAATTATGTAAACCAAATAATTTTCTTTGAAGCTTATATTTAAATTAAAATAAAGATTCATGTAATGTCTAGGCCTTTAGCGTTGCAATATTCATGTGACCTATAGTGAGCAAGGAAAAAAACAAAAGAATTTTTATTGAGAACTCAGATTTAAAATAAAATAAAGATTTGTGAGCGTAATATTTAGTCCCACACCCTTGCAGGGTAGTCCTTAGCCCCTGTGCTCAAGCTAGAGGAGCTAGATGGGACCACTCCAAGAGTTAAGGATCTACAGACTTCACAAATTAAGAAATATTCTTTTTTGTCTTTTATTCATAGTTTTACTTTGAATGTGATTTTAAATTGTTCTTATTTGATAAGCCCCATGCCAATATTTAATTATTGGCCCCATGCCAATATTTCATTATTAGCCCCATGCTAGTGCCAGGCCCTTAGTGTTGTATCATGCATCTTCGTTTTATGAGCTTTTATTTTCAAATTTAAAACCGGTCAATATTTTTTTCGACATGCAGTTTTTCCTACAAGCAACATGGAAGATTTGACACGTAGTATACAAAAGCATGGGTCGATAGTAGTGAAGCAACAAAGGGTTGTTGTACGTTAACCATATTCTATGAGTGTAATTCTTAGAGCATATAAATATGTTGCATGAGAGAGAGATGCAAACCATAATAGAAAGCATGGGTACACACACACACACACACACACACACACACACACACACACACACACACACACACACACACACACACACACACACACACACACACACACACACACACACAAACTTACTATCCCTTCCTCCATTGGTTTTACCACTTGCTCATTAGAGCTCCCCTCGACAACCCCCCTTAATTTCCCTAATTTCTTTTCCCTCAAACTCCCTTATTCTCCCCTTAAATTTTTTCCTTTTTTAAAATAAATTTCCCTAATATTATCTTTTTCTTATTTTTATCATTTTTTATCTCTATTTATTTTCCTTAAAAGCATTAAAAAAAATTCTACCCTGTTCTTTCCTAATTCTCCAAAAAAAAATCCCTCCTAAAATTTTTCAATTTTTTTCCTTTTTTATCTCTCTCTTGGCCTTAATTTCCCCCCTTAATTTTCCCTTAAGTTTCCTTAATTTTTCATATTTTTTAAAATTTCCCTTAATTGCCTTTAATTCCCCTTAATTAATTTGTTTCCTTAACTACACTCCCTAACCTAACTACCCATGACCCCCTGACTGTCTTCCTAACTTAACTACCCACGACCCCCTGACTGCTGTCCTTGACTCTCTAACTACCTCGCTCCCCCATTCCCCTACACTATATAATGCCCTCCTTCTACCTTACTTGCTCCATCTCTCTGCTTTGACCGTCTATCGCCACCTATGTTCGAGCTACCTGTGGCTCATTTCACTGCTCCCTTGTAGGCATATCCTGGCTAGACTATACTCATAGGCTCGCAACACCCATGTGCTCTAAAGCCTCTAAGCCTATCATCTATGTAGTACTTATCATTACTACATCCATCACAACGCCAACCCTTCGAGCTATTTATGCCCACATTTATGCATGATGGTACTGTGAAAACCACGTGTACATGACCTATGCATATCTCTCGCCCTTGATGGACTGACAAGGTCCACTCCAGACTTTATTACTCACTCTTTGTCTTTTTTATATGCCTCAAGGAGAGTGTCTGGCACCGTTGGTTTCAGGGAAGAAGCTGTAACTGAGCTTAGGCTGATCGTGCTTAAAATTTCCCCTGTATATCTATTAATGTTCATTAATAACCGCCCCCCCCAATTTTTTTCTATAAAGGTTCATTACTTTCACTCCCTAAGCTTGATAATCATTTGGCCAAAGCATTAATTTTTATTGCGACTCTGATAACAAGGGAGGGTTGTTGATGACACATGTCTTGCCAACTAAAGTTAAAACTAGTTCTTACTATTTTACTTGTTGGATGGTGGTAGGTAGGTAGACTCCCCTCTTCAATAAAAGTGATGCTGTTGCCGACTTATCAAAGCTTTACTGCTCACATTTTCTCTTTTTGAAAAAGATTGTTCATCTTTTAATAATGCTACTTCTTTTTTTGTGATGTTTATTGCAAAGTTTATCTATTAAAAATTTCTCTTTCCTACTCCAAATTTGTCTACTTGTCACTATGGAAAGAGGTGTTTTAAATGTCTACTACACACATAGACTTTCCCCTGTAACTTTGGATGCTTGCACATAGGACTTTTAAGTCATCAAGGCTGTTATTTGGTTTTTTGACTCCCTGATCTAACTTGGTTTTCCTCTTTGCTTCCATACTATTCACCTACCTCACTCAAGGACTTCTCTTCCATTTCCATTACTTTAAATTGCACTTCTCAATACTTCTTATTCTCTTCGGGGAGATACTAGGTCATCACACTAGGTGATGACCTATTGTCTCACCTAGTGTGTTGTATCCTACTGGGGCAAAGGTGGGTACACACACACACACACACACACACACACACACACACACACACACACACACACACAAACACACACACACACACACACATTTTTTTTTTGGGGTAAATCCATGATTAGATTATCAGCAAGATTTACATGAGGGTCTCAAAAAACAGAGAGCCTCAACAGGAAATCAAAAGCAAAGAGAAACTATTTCCAGGCATGACTGAGGAAGATCTCCTTGATGGCAAGCATCATAGATAGATTGCCATAGGGAGAGTCTAAAATATTCATAAGATTGCAAGAACGGATTCCCAAAATATCTCATGTTGTGATCCTGCCATATGGTCCAAAAAACCCAATATCTAACCCAGTACAAAAATAAAGAGTAATGGACCAGGGTTGTAGGAAGTCTGCCAAAAAGCCAAAACTATTTCCCAAAAGGAGAGTTAGGGAAACGAAGGCGAAGCGACATGGAAATTTTGCATATGAAGGTCTTAGTGCTGGAGCACATCCAAAACAAATGAGGCACCATTTTAGAAGGGGCCATGCATCGAAGATAAGAAGCAGATGCAATCCTTCGTTGAGCCAGAGTGACCCCCACGGATAAGGTTCCTGTAAGACAACACCATAGGAAAAGCTTTTGCTTGAGAGGCAATTTGCTCCTCCATAAATTGCGGAGATTCTTTTGCCACCAAGCAAGTGACTTTGCCATATGCCAAAGAGAATTAGCATGTAAGTGAATCCATGGTGACAGCTGGAGGAAAGAGTATGTCGTGCTAACCGTTAGGTCAGAAAGAGTAACAGGACGAGAATTTGAGCCCACCGGGTGTAACTGCCAGTCGTGTAATCGGTCCCTGTTAGATAAAGGAGGGATGGGAAGAAAAGGCTGCAGCAATTCAGCAATTTTTCCCCAAATAAACCTGTGATGCATGGCTAGTGGATAAGAAGCCATGGCTTGAGGGAAGGAAAGCATTTGGCCAGCAGCATCAACAACATCATTTATACACTTGATCCCCAATTTGCTAAGATTATATGCCCGAATCGGCTCTTGGAGGGCCAATGGAGGATCAAAAACAACACTCCAGTAAATACTTTCTTGCCGAAGGGAATTGGCATGAGACAAAACGGAAGGGGCCCAATGAGCATGCGAAAGGACCTGTTTCCAATCGCTAATAAGTGAAGTAGCAAAAGGGCAACCTAGGATAGAGCCTACAAATCTGCCCAAAATGACCTCCCAAAAATCAGTGATCCATGCACCATGTGCAGTAGTACGTAAGGACGTGCACATGGTTGCAAGCATATGAGTCCATGGCTGCTTCTGATGAAAAAAGGTGAGTAGAAGAGGAAATTTCCTGGCCAAGACATGGTGCACAATATTAAGCACATTTAATCCACCGTGCATCCTTGGGGAACAGACTTTTTTCATCCTCATAAGTCTTAGAGCTTTAGCAGAAGACTTTGTTTTCCATAATAGTTCCATAGCGTGAGACATAAAGGCAGAAATGCCTTGAGAAGTCTAGTGCATCAAAGGCAAATAATACTGAACATAAGCCATAATAATCAACTGGACAAACATGGAGTGGCCAAGTGGAGAGCTTCCAATAATGGAGTTTGGCATGAAGCTTGTCAAAAATCCACTTTAGCTGTTGTTTCCTAGTGATGTGCCAGCCAATAGGGTGACCAAGATGGCAGACCACATCATAGGGCTGCATAATGTGCCCAGGCCATAGAAGAGTATGCCAATCATATGAATGCAAAGGTATGAGGCTAGATTTATCAAAATTAACATTCAGGCTAGCAGCCAAGCCATATGAAGAAAGAGTGTCCATAATAGTCTTCAACTGCTGTGGAGAATTATGTTGCATAAAAAAAGAATCATTTGCATAGGCCTGAGCAATAAAGGAAGGGGCTCCAGGAATCTGAAGACCAGTGAGAAGACTTTGTGCGGTAAGATGATCCAAGTATGAGAGAAGTGGGTGAGTAGCAATGGCATATAACAAGGCACTGAGTGGACATCCTTGTCGAATCGAACGACCCAAGGACCAAGATTGCGAGAGATGATTTCCAAGGATGCATTGGGCTGTAGAGCCAGCATATAAGCAGTAGATGACATTAGCCATTTTTGGCCGAAGCCCATCTTGGCCATTGTTTGTGAGATAAAATCCCAGTTGACTGTGTCAAAAGCTTTGGCAAAGTCCACTTGCATAATAAAAACATCCTGTTCAGAATATTTTGCATATTCAATAGCCATGAGAGCATTGCCAATATTATCATGAAACTGCCTCCGAGGGACGAAACCATATTGCAAAGGATGCAAGCCCTCATAAAGCACTTGATGAAGACGGTGCACTAGCATTTTAGCAAAGAGTTTGTAAACAACAAGCATCAATGTGATGGGCCTCCAATCCATGAGATGCTCACACAATTTCCTCTTGGGAATGAGTTTAACTATGCCATGCTTCCACGAGGAGGGGAGTACTCATGTGTGCCAAGAGTTATTAATCATTTGTAGGATGACACCTTTAAGATCCTCCCAAAAGTGTAAGAAAAACTCCACTGTGAGACCATCATACCCCGGTGCCTTACCAGGGCTAAGATGAGACAAGGCATCATCAAGCTCCTTATCAGTGAAAGGCATATCCAGTTTGAGAGCTTCCTGTGGGTTGATAATGGGATGCACATGATGCAAAAGAGTCTCCCAAGCTTGTAATTCTTGCAAAGAAGTAGTATTAGGGGGTGCAAACAGCTTCTGAAAGTAAGAAAAGCATTCATGTTGAAGCTCTGAGAAAGACCGAGTCCATTCACCATCCTGTTTATGGACTCTGAGGCAAGATGTCTTTCTCCTGAAAGCATGTAACCCTTGAAAAAAGGATTTAGAAGAGCATCCTTTATCCAAAAATTGAGTCTTGCCCGAACCTGCCACTTGGCCAATTTGCGTCGGTCATTAGCTTGCAAAAGAGCTTTTGACTGAGCAAGAGTGTCCATTTGTTGGGAAGAAAGGGGCTGCATCTGAAAAAGTATAGTCAGAGACTGAACCACTGCTTTAGCATGCTGAACTTTAGCTCTCCAATCAAGCATAAAATGACTCCCATATTCATGTATGGCATGCTGAAGCCTGTCCACAAGGCGTTGCCATGCAAAATTACTGTCATAATGGACATGGGCTGCAAGAGGAATTATGGCATGTCGGATCAATTGTTGAAATTGTGCATGATGCAAATAGCCTTTATTGATATGTTTCATCCGAATGGAATGCAAGGGCATGTCATCCCAGGGCTGACCAAACTGAATGTGCAGCCATAAAGGAGCATGGTCAGAGAGACCAAGGGAGTGATCAATCTCAATATGAAGGCAGAAATCTGTGTATTGTTGAGCCTGCAGTAAATACCATCTATCCAGGTGAGCCCAGTAGTTAGTCAAGGCATTATGATGATAGGTGTAGCCCACTATTCCAGTGTGCATGGTTGTCCATAAATCTTGCACATGTGTCGTGGTGAGTAACTCTTCCCATGATTGCTTTCATAAGGGATCATATGAGATCTTTGAGTAGTATTGTCAGAAGGCATGGGAGAGTTATTAAAGTCTCCACCAAGAAGAGCACAAGATCGCCATGGGTAAGAAGCAATAGCATGCCACATGGAGGCTCTGGAAGCAGAAGTTTATGAAGCATAAACTGAGGCAAATTCCCAAATATCACCATTGACATCACATTGAATCACCATCCATCTGCCATCACAGTCATTAAAGGCAAGCTAGCTCATGTCTGACCAATATGCATAGACCCGAGAAAAGCTTAGTATCTGCATAGTGAATATCATAGCCCCCAAAATGGCCAACTTGGCCTGCCATAGAATGCTGGTTATGTTCTTGCAAACAGAGAATGTCTGGCTACCTGGTTAAAACATAATTCCACACTAACCTCCACTTAGAGGGAGAGACCCTATACATTGAAAGTAACACAGAGAAGTTTATCAAGCATGAGGATATATACAAAGGAAGGGACCAAGAATGTACAACCAAAGAGTGCTAAGCATCTGCCATCATGGGCTGCAGCCCTTCCTTCCCTGGGTCAAAGGATAGCCCTTCCTCAGATTCACAGACAGGAATGTGTTTTTTGAGGTCTCCAACCCAATTGAGTAAAGGCGAGGGAGTGGCTGAGGTAGAAGCTTGGCTTGGAGTAGGAGTAGATGCATCCCAGTGGCGAGATTAAAGGGGTCTTTGCCTGAGAACCCGCTTGGGTGTAAGAAGCCATCATTATCAGGAGCCTTCTCTTTCTCTTTACCTTTGTCCTTGGCTTTGACTATGGCTGGGATTTGTGAAGCCACTTTTCCAGCTTTAGAGGCATTTTTATCCATATTCTTAGATGCAATAGTCTCTTGCTTATGAGCTGGCTAAACCATTGGAGGAGGTATGGTAGTGGATGGAGGAGGATGCAAGACAGTAGGGCATTCAGATGCCAAATGCCCCTACTTATGGCATGAAAAACAAGCACCTGCAAAAATTCCCCGTTTCAATTCAAAGTACTTTTGCCCCATTGGCAAACCTTCAACCTCCACTGCAATGGAGGGGAGAGTAGGGGTATCCGTGCCCCACAATATACAGAATCTATTACGATTCCCAGCAGGGCGAGGAGGGCAGATAACTTGGCCTAGTGCAGCAGCCAATCCTGGCAATTCTTCTCGCATATAGTCTGGGAAATTAACCACCTCCACCCAAACAGGACAATGATGCCGAATGAGACTTTGATAGTCCTTGTTAGGGGACCATGGCATAGCATGCACCATTTGCCGGCCATAAAATAAAGGAGAGAATTCAAGCACACGCTATTTCTGCAAAGCATCAGTGAGGTGAACTTCATAAAACCCACGAGAGGCAAAGTACACTCCCTCCACAAAAGAGCCTCCGAGGATGGACTGAATCCATTGCGCAACATCATTGGCAGATGGTATCTTTCCTGGAAAAAAGATAATGACTACAGTGTGGGCAAGCTTCTTAAGTGGCTGTACCAAGGATGGTAGCTGTAATTTATAAGTAACCTGGGGAACAGGCTTACTCCAATCCTGGCGAGATTGAAGGAAGTCATCCTTGAGAGTATCAAAGACATATTGGGCCTCTACATCCATACTTGCATCTGAGATGATATCAGGATAGCGTCTTTTAACCTCCTGTGTGCGTTCCTTGTGCACGTGGGTAGTTAACATAATAGCATCGGAAGCCATAGAGAGGAAGAAGAGATGAGAGAGTGAAGGGTAAGGGATATAAAACAGGAGTAGTTAGGCTCAGAAGTAGGAAGGAACAAGGAGAAGCCAATGGAGGATTCACAGGGAAGGGAGGGGCAGGGGAGGGCTGAGTGTACAGTAGCAAGAGGGGCCACAGAAGGGAGCAGGCTACGTAGGGTAAGCAGACTAATGCAGGACGGCACAAGCAAGAGCAGGGCAGCACGAGCTAGAGCAAGGCGACACAGGGGGAGCAAGCGGCACAGGCTAGAGTGGGCGACGCAGGCTGGAGCAGGCGGCGCAGGCTGGAGCAGCTCGACCTCAGCAGGACCTCTCTCTGACACTCACAACTGCACACACACACACACACACACATTTACACACACACATGCACACACACACACACACACACACACACACACACACACACACACACACACACACACACACACACACACACACACACACACACACACACACACATTTTTTTGGTAAATCCATGATTATATTATCAACAAAATTTACATGAGGGTCTCAAAAAACAGAGCGCCTCAACAGGAAATCAAAAGCAAAGAGAAACTATTTCCAGGCATGACTGAGGAAGATCTCCTTTGTCACAGACACACACACACACACTCTCTCTCTCTCTCTCTCTCTTACTATCCCTTCCTCCATTGGTTTTACCATTTGCTCATTAGAGCTCCCCTCGACAACCCCCCTTAATTTCCTTGATTTCTTTTCCCTCAAACTCCCTTATTCTCCCCTTAATTTTTCCCCTTTCCCCCCCTTTTTTCAAATAATTTTCCCTAATATTTTCTTTTTCCTTAATTTTTATAATTTCTTCTCTCTCTTTATTTTCCTTAAAAGCCTTTTAAAAATTTTCTACCCTATTCTTTCCTATTCCCCTAAAAACATTCCCACTTTTTCCTACACCTCCTCCCTAATTTTCATTTTTTCCTAAGTTTTCTAATTTATTTCTAGTTTTTCCTAATTTTAATCTAATTTTCTAAACTTTTTTAATTATGTTTCCCTAATTATCTCCCTAAAATTTCACTTAAAATTTTTTTCCTATATATTTTTTATAATTTTCCTAACCCCCCCCTCTGTACTTTTTCCCTAGTTCTCTCCTTTATTTCCCCTAAATTTGCTTAAATTTTCCTTAAATTTTTCCTATATATTTTTTCTAATGTTTCTATTTTTTCCTAAACCCCTTCCCCCTGCCCCCGTTTTCCCCTTATTTTTCACCCAGTTCTTCTCCCTATTTCCCCCTATTCTTGCCCCCCTAAATTCCTCCTAATTTTTCCCTTTTTTCTTCCTTTTTTATCTATCTTCGCCTTAATTTCTGCCCTTTATTTTCCCTTAAGTTTCCTTAATTTTTCATATTTTTAACATTTCCCTTAATTGCCTTTAATTTCTCTTAATTAATTTCTTTCCTTGACTACACTCCCTAATCTACCTACCCATGACCCCCTGACTATCTCCCTAACTTAGCTACCCAGGACCCCCTGGCTGTCCCCAACTTTGTAACTACCTCGCTCCCCTATTCCCTTCTCCTACAATATATAATGCCCTCCTTCTACCTTAGTTGCTCCACCTCTCTGCTCTGACCATCTGACGGCACCTGTGTTTACTGCCTGCAGCTCATTTAACTACTCCCTCACAGGCCTATCCTGGCCGAGACCGTACTCACAGGCTCACAGCACCCGTGTGCTCGAAAGCCTCAAAGCCTATCATCTATGTAGTACTTATCATTAGTACATCTGCCATAGTGGCAACCCTATTCTCCTTGCTATTTTTGCCCGCATTTATGTGTGATGGTACTTTGAAAACCGTGCGTACATGACCTATGCAGATGTCTCGCCCTTGATGGACTCACAAGGTCCCCTCCATACTTTATTACTCACTCTCTGTCTTTTTTATACACCGTTCTTAAACTTCTTTCCCTCTTACGTACCTTGTAGGGTCCCCTCTTTACCTCACTAATTTCCTTTCAGCTATGTCAACTCCCCCTTTCTCTAGTTCCCTTCTAAATACTCTTTTATTTCCCTAACACTTCCCTATTTCTTTTCTCCTCAATTCCAAACTACCCCCCCCCCCCCCCCTCCGCCATTCCTCCCCTCCTTCCCTCTTCTTATTATTAACCCCATCCCCTCCTCTTATTATTAAACCCCCTCCCCTCCTCTTAGCTTACACTTATTCCTCTTAGCTTATATCTATTTAGATTTTTACCTCCTTTATATCTAGCAATTGGTTTTTAAAATACCCCTTGCCCTTCTCTACTATGATTCATTATTCTCACTCCTTAGACTGATCATACTTAAAATCTCCCCTGGATTTCTATTAATGTGCATTAGTACCCCCCCCCCCCCCCCATTTTTTAATATAAAGGTTCATTAGTTTTGCTCCCTAAGCTTGATAATCGTTTGGCCAAAGCATTAATTTTTATTGCGACTCTGATAACAAGGGAGGGGTGTTGATGACACATGTCTTCCCAGCTAAAGTTAAAACTGGTTCTTACTATTTTACTTATTCGATGGTGGTAGGTAGGCAGACTCCCTCTTCAATAAAAGTGATGCTGCCAATGACTTATCAAAGCTTTATTGCACACATTTTCTCTTTTTTAAAAAGATTGTTCATCCTTTAATGATGCTACTTCATTTTTTGTGATGTTTATTGCAAAGCTTATCTATTAAACATTTCTCTTTTTTACTTCAAATTTGTCTTCTCTTCACTATGGAAAGGGCTGTTGTAAATATCTACTACACACACACGCTTTCCCTTGCAACTTTGGACGGTTGTACATAGGACCTCTTTGCTTCCATACTATTCACCTACCTCACTCAAGTACTCTTTTTGACTCCCTAATCTAACTTGGTTTTCCTCTTTGCTTCCATACTATTCACCTACCTCACTCAAGTACTTCTCTTCCATTTCCATTACTTTAAATTGCACTTCTCAATACTTCTTATTCTCTTCGGGTAGATAGTAGGTCACCACACTAGTCACATAGTGTGTTGTATCCTAATAGGGCAAAGGTGGGTACACACACACACACACACTTACTATCCCTTCCTCCATTGGTTTTACCACTTGCTCATTAGAGCTCCCCTCGACAACCCCCCTTAATTTCCCTAATTTCTTTTCCCTCAAACTCCCTTATTCTCCCCTTAATTTTTCCCATTTCCCCCCCTTTTTTAAAAATAAATTTCCCTAATATTATATTTTTTCTTATTTTTATCATTTCTTATCTCTCTTTATTTTCCTTAAAAGACCTTTAAAAAATTTCTACCCTATTCTTTCCTAATTCTCCTAAAAAAAATCCCTTAAAACCTTTGTCCCTTTTTCCTACACCTTCTACCCACTTTTCCTTTTTTCCCGAGTTTTCTAATTTATTTCTAAATTTTGCTATTTTTAAATCTAATTTTCTTAAAATTTCTTAATATGTTTCTGTAATTATCTCCCTAAAATTTCCCTTAAATATTTTTTCCTATATATTTTTACTAATTTTCTTTAACGCCCCCCCTCTCTACTTTTTCCATAGCTCTCTCCTTTATTTCCCCTAAATTTGCTTAAATTTTCCTTAAATTTTTCCTATATATTTTTTCTAATGTTTCTAATTTTTCCTAACCCCCTCCCCCCCCCCCTTTTTCCCTTAGTTTTCACCTAGTTCTTCTCCCTATTTCCCCCTATTCTTGCCCCCCTAAATTCCTCCCATTTTTCTTCCTTTTTTATCTCTCTCTTGGCCTTAATTTCCCCCCTTTATTTTCCCTTAAGTTTCCTTAATTGTCCCTATTTTTAAAAATTTCCCTTAATTGCCTTTAATTTCCCTTAATTAATTTCTTTCCTCAACTACACTCCCTAACCTAACTACCCATGACCCCTTGACTGTCTCCCTAACTTAACTACCCACGATCCCCGGACTGTCCTCGACTCTCTAACTACCTCTCTCCCCCATTCCCTTTTCTTACACTATATAATGCCCTCCTTCTACCTTACTTGCTCCATCTCTCTACTCTGACTATCTGATGCCACCTATGTTTGCTCCATACGGTTCATTTCACTGCTCCCTCATGGGCCTATCCTAGCTGACTGTACTCATAGGCTCGTAGCACCTATGTGCTCTAAAGCCTCTAAGCCTATCATCTATGTAGTACTTATCATTACTACATCCGCCGCAATGCTAACCCTATTCTCGCTATTTTGGCCCACATTTATGCATGATGGTACAGTGAAAACTGCACGTACATGACCTATGGAAATCTCTTGCCCTCAATGGACTCACAAGGTCCCCTCTAAACTTTATTACTTAGTCTCTGTCTTTTTTATATGCCTTTTTAAAACCTCTTTCCCTCTTATGTACCTTGTAAGATCCCCTCTTCACCTCACTAATTTCCTTTAAGCTATGTCAACTCCCCCTTTCTCTAATTCCCTTCTAAATACCCTCTTATTTTCCTAACACTTCCATTTTTCGTTTCTCCTGAATTCAAAAATCCCCCCCCCTTCCCCCCGTCCTCCCCTCTTCTTATTCTTAACCCCCTCCTCTCCTCTTATTAGTAACCCCATCCCCTCCTCTTAGCTTATATTTATTCCTCTTAGCTTACATCTATTAAAATTTTTACCTCCTTTCTATCTAGCAAGTGATTTTAAAATTACCCCCTACCCTTCTCTACTATGATCCATTGATGTCGCTCCTTAGACTGATCATGCTTAGATTTTCCCCGATATTTCTATTAATGTGCATTAATAACCCCCCCCCCCCCCCCCCCGTTTTTTCTATAAAGGTTCATTACTTTCACTCCCTAAGCTTCATAATCGTTTAGCCAAAGCATTAATTTTTATTGCGACTCTGATAACAAGGGAGGGTTGTTGATGACACATGTCTTCCCAATTAAAGTTAAAACTGGTTCTTACTATATTACTTGTTGGATGGTGGCAGGTAGGCAGACTCCCCTCTTCAATAAAAGTGATGCTGCCAAACGACTTATCAAAGCTTTACTGCTCACATTTTCTATTTTTTTATAAAATTGTTCATCTGTCTACTCTTCACTATGGAAAGGGGTGTTGTAAATGTCTACTACATGCACACGCTTTCCCCTGCAACTTTGGATGGTTGCACATAGGACCTTTAAGTCATTAAGGCTGTTATTTGGCTTTTTGACTCCCTCATCTAACTTGGTTTTCCTCTTTGCTTCCATACTGTTCACCTACCTCACTCAAGTACTTCTCTTCCATTTCCATTACTTTAAATTGCACTTCTCAATACTTCTTATTTTCTTTGGGTAGACAATAGGTCATCACACGAGGTGATGACCTACTGTCTCACCTAGTGTGTTGTATCCTACTGGGGCAAAGGTGGGCACACACACACACACTTACTATCCCTTCCTCCATTGGTTTTACCACTTGCTCCATTAGAGCTCCCCTAGACAACCCCCTTAATTTCCCTAATTTCTTTTCCCTTAAACTCCCTTATTCTCCCCTTGATTTTCCCCCTTTTCCCCCCTTCTCAAAAATAAAATTCCCTAATATTTTATTTTTTCTTATTTTTATCATTTCTTATCTCTCTTTATTTTGCTTAAAAGCCTTTAAAAAATTTCTACCCTGTTCTTTCCTAATTCTCCTTAAAAAAATCCTCTAAAATCTTTCCCACTTTTTTCTACACCTCCTCCCCAATTTCATTTTTTCCTAAGTTTCCTAATTTATTTCTAGTTTTTCCTAATTTTTATCTAATTTTCTTAAAATTTCTTAATATTTTACCCTAATTATGTCCCTAAAATTTCCCTTAAATGTTTTTTCCTATCTATTTTTTCTAATTTTCCTAACCCCCCCTCTACTTTTTCCCTAGTTCTCTCCTTTATTTCCCCTAAATTTGCTTAAATTTTCCTTAATTTTTTCCTATAAGTCTTTTCTAATGTTTCTAAATTTTCCTAACTTCCTCCCCCCCCCTCTTTTTCCCTTAGTTTTCACCTAGTTCTTCTCCCTATTTCCCCTATTCTTGCCCCCCTAAATTCCTCCTAAAATTTCCCATTTTTCTTCCTTTTTTATCTCTCTCTTGGCCTTAATTTCCCCCCTTTATTTTCCATTAAGTTTCCTTAATTTTTCCTATTTTTAAAATTTTCCCTATTTTCCCTTAATTGCCTTTAATTTCCCTTAACGAATTCCTTTCCTTAAGAAATGGATGGATTGACTAGAATCTCCTTTGACTGGCCAAAATGCCCTTGGACGGATTACCAAATTAGCAACAACTAGTTTTTTCCCATCAATTAAAGCCTAAAAATCTTTTCAGCATAGAATGTATCTAAGGTCCTGTTGTTGGTGAAGATGCCTGCTTTGACCACCGTTGAAGCATGTACAACTTGAGTCTTCTGGCCCCATATATATCCTGGATCCTCATCTGTCACTACCTCATTCAAGTGAAGATTTAGGTTCTTCATTGATAACATTTCTGCTTCTGAATATAACTCCATTTCAAGACCCTTCGCATCCTCTTCGTGTTCTTCCTTTTCTCTTATTTGCCCTTTCTTTGTAGATGAACGACCTCTTTTTTGAGTCATAGGACTTGGAACTGTA